>NC_026004.2:90701871-90716871 GCF_000442705.2 Elaeis guineensis | reverse complement strand
TGTCACTCCTAACTGACACTGCCATCACTCACTGTCGCACCTAATTGATGCCACCACCACCCGCTGCTACCCCCACATATAGCCAGAGTGAGCATATTCTTACCACTTTTCACTTTCTAGTCATAAATTTTCAAAGAGCTGCATGAATGTTGTAGAATTATGTTAATATATTTAATTTTTAATTTTTATAGTAAATAAATTATAACTGACCTATATTGATTCTTACAGATGGTTCGTTCGAAGTCCTCTTTGAGTGAAGAGAGGAGCTCTCGAAAGAGAGCTCTCCCTTGATTGATAAATTATCGCTACTATATGTGGTGATCCATGGACTTCATCAGGGGTATCCGGGAGCTATTGATGGATGTCCACAAAAAATTGATACAACAGACATCTTTCTACTTTATGCTTGACATCCCAATCATCATACAGGAGCGGATAGTTGTAGACCAACTCCTCAATTACTGGGATGATAGCAAGAGAGGATTTTATTTAGGAGGTCAGATGTTGATCTTCTATGCTGAGGACGTTGTCCTCATTTTGGAGCTACCCCTAAATGGGGTAGCCATTGATATGAAGAAGGCTCTCGATAGTGTAGTTAGGACCACACATTTTGCAGGGGGGATAGTTAAGAGAGATGCATTGGAAGATAGGATCAAAGAATTATTGTTTGATTCTTCTTCCAATGGCATCCGATCAATGGTGCAATTGCTTGTTTCATACCTTTTGAATATAATTTTATTTTCTTTATCGAATCTTAGCATTGCACCATGGATCTTCTCTATTGTTGACACCTTAGAGGATATTGGCCATTTTGCATGGGCCAGAGTAGCTCACGAGCACCTCATGAAATTCATTCCAAGGGCTGTGGAGAAGATAAAGAGAAGGGAGAGTGGTGTGAAGGAGAGCACCAATTATCTTAATAGATGCATTACAGTTCTGATGGTAAGAAATATGTTAAGTTATTCCTTTATCTTCTTATTCCATTTTAATTATCATTATGTCTTCATGTGATTACTTTTTTTTTTTCAGGTTTGGCTTTTTGAGAGAACAGGCATAGTGAAACCATCTATTTTCGGTCGGCTTCCTCGAATCTTGAACTAAGAGAAACCTTAGTTCAGGAAAAGGGCCCACTTAGGAGAGGTGTTGAAGGGCCTAAAATATGGAGATGTAGTATTACTTTGATGCTTGATATTATATTTTTTCTTTTGTAAGATTAGGGATCTACCTATTTTATTTTTATTTTCAGATTCAAGATCCACTTTGAGCATCATCACCAGATGAGATGTTGCTCCTTGAAGTGAGTCCTTCCACCCGTTAGGTAGATAGAGCTGAACGTGAATCAAGTAAGATGGGTAAAACAAATAAGATGGATAGGAAGAGGAGTAGAGCTAGGAGTGCATGTAGCACTACCGCGGTATTGACTTGTCATATAATTAAATATTTTTAAAACTCATTGCTGATGCTTGTAATTATTGCATATTTATCCTTAGATGGAGCTCGTACATAAATATTGATGCATCTTTACAGAGGTGAGGAGTGGGAGGGATCGAGATGATGCCAAGAAGATGGAGCTTCAAAAGATGCTCGCTGAGAAGGATAAGTTGATTTCTAAGTTACAGGCGGCATTGAAGAGCACTGAAGGGAGCATTGAGATCAAAGATGTAGAGGGAAGCACTCATGAGGTGGTGTTAGATATACTGCTTATTGAGTTTGTGAGTGCTGATAGCTTGATGGTATCCATCGACCATGCGGACCCACAGCATACCGAGAGACAGATTACACAGCGAAAGTGGATAGTTTGGGACTCCCATCTCCTATGCAGTCCATTCGTCCCTCTACCTTCAACTACTCTGGATCTCATAAGAAAGCCCAAAAAGAAGTCAGTCTGCCATAGGAATGATGACGTAGTAAGTAGAGTTATGATTTAGTTGAACATTCACACTTTATTCACATCCAACATCCAACATACTCATGCAATACGCAGAGATTTTTTGAGATTAGCCGTGACTTCTTCAGATTGCAGCTTCTGGATGATGCAGAGCATAGGCAAGTCTTTGATTTTTTTTAAAAAAAATTGATCAGTATGTCATTCCATTATGTATAAAATAAATAATTTTGATGTCTTTCAAACTATATTTATCTTAGGTCTACATTTGTTTTTGGTCTTTAGGTTTGACATTAATTACACCATGTAGGTCATTGGTTTGGATGTACTAAGTTGGATAAATCAAATATATGTGCAAGTTAATTTTTATTTTTTGTAATGGACTATGTAGGTCATAGATATTTTTTGGTCTCTCTTGTAGCAACATTCTTTAATTATTTATAGTCTATCTTTATGTTGCGATCCTTCTTTATGATACTTATTTGTATTCTTCATACAATATCCTAGGCTGTAGCGTTGTATTGTGTTGTGTAGTCTAATGTATGTTTCAATATTTTCATCATTCTAGAGCATGTTGCTGGACAAATGAAAGATTTCTGACAAAACTGTATGAGACTTCATGCCTCGTTCATTGGCTGAAGTTAAGCAAATGTTCATGCCCATATGCTCATCATTTCACTGGTACTTATTTATCATCGATATAGAGAGCACATATTTTAGATACTATACATTTGTGAGTGGTGTAGAGTATAGGGGCGTTGCTAGAAGATTTATGAGTAATGACCATATTTATCAAATATTTATCAAATATCGAATATTGTGCATACTCATACATTGCTAACAATGTGGTTGATTATTAATATTATGATTGCAGGTGATCTGGTTGACTGAAATGGCACGAGATATGTACTTTGTTGATATGGGTGGTTGGCTGCTTTATTTCGTTGATTGTCCACAGCAAAATATCGGATAATCATTATAATCGATACATCCGTGTGAATTTAATTTCATCGTATCAGTTATTTATTTTTAACTGTGAGCATAAAATATTTTTTTGTAGGCCTGATTGTACCATCTATATCATGTATTTTATAAAAAGTCTGATGATAGGGTGGGAGATCATAGATGCTCATGTGCCAGAGTTGCGTACCAGATATGCTGCGCAGGTGATCACGAAGGATCGCAAGGTGGGAACATTCTAGTTTGTGCTATTACTATCATGGATATCATGGATGTCCATGGATGTGTTGTAAATATTTTTTATGAATCTTTAATAGTACATTCAAAAATTTATATTCAAATTTATATTCTATCATTAGTAGAACTATTAATTTGTTGTATATGAATATTCAGTAATAGGTGTGAATGATTGATGTAATAGATTTTTTGACATGTGAGTTTGTTCTTCAATTTTTTATGTTTATGTTTATTGACAGGTTTGATAATTATTATTTTGTATTGTGTTTGAATCATGGGTGGATAGGCTAAATGCCAAGTACTTCATAATAATAATAAAAATTTTCAATAATAAATATAAACTCTCTGAATAATAATAAATACAAACTCTAAATAATAAATTGAATAATAAATAAAAATTTTGAATAATAAATATAAAAATTTTATTGAAATAAATACAAATCCTATAGAATAAATATAAACTCTGAGCGATAAATACAAATTATTCAGAATAATATTGTTGGTGCAAAAATCCGCCCGCGTCGGAGAAGCTGGAGTCGAGGGAGTCGCGGTCACCATCGGAACCTGCAAAAGAAGTCTAAACCGGAGGTGGGGTTGCTCCGGCAAGACCCTCCGACGCTCAAGTCAGTTCTCTGCCTCAACAAAAATGGAGTGCTCGAACGAAAATTTTAGCAGAGTTTTGGGATAGAATTTTGAGCTTAGAGAATAACGTATCTGGGGTCTCCCTTTTATAGATGGGGGGAGCAAAGTATTGATAGCGACTGTTTATGATCGCCTCATCGTGGGCCGTATGGAGCCAGGAAGAATTTATCATGAAGAGTAATGGGGTGGAGTCTGTTGGGAATAGTATCCCAAAGTCAATCATCAACCTGTTGACGGTTGTGCTCCTTTTGTATTAGTACATGAATTATAAATAAATAAAAGTTATTTTGATATTTTTTCATCACAAATGTTTCATCTTCTAATGAACTCCTGTGTTGTGGTGAAGTCCTTAGGACTATTTAGACTCGACAAAAGAGGATTTATCGCTTAGTCCTTAAACATGTTCGCGACCAAATGATACGTTGTTACCAAGGACGACAACGTTTATCGAGCATAGATCGTTGTGTGCCATATGGGTTGGTTGTCCTCATAACCAAAGAGTGTGGAGACACTGGTATGGCATACAGGAGAGATGTAACGGTACATCTGCACTAAACGTGACCAACTTCGGAGCTATTTCTGCTGTCAAGATTTGCTCCGATGGGATATGGATATAAATATCCCTCCGACCTGAGACCGCCATGGTGACTTGCAAGCAACTCACTGTACTTAGGTACTGGACTACCTGAATTTCTAATTCAATGACGGAAGGCTGCTGGGTGTAGTCAAGTACTTGACTTGTCGGTGCGTGTGCCAAGATGGGATTGACCACTCCAGTTTAGGAGCTGTGTACAGTCGTATTTCAATTTAGCAAAATCTTGGTCAGGATAGTCCTAGTGAGGAGTCACAGGACTAATTGAGTTGAGCACGATTCGGATGATATCATCAGGGTTGACAGTTTAACCCTGAGTCGTCCTAAACACAGGGGTCAAAAGGGATGAATTATACGGTAACCATATTCACGTAGGTTCTGAATGTTGCGATTGCGATTATTTGACCTATCCGATCATCGGGTACCATTGCTAGATGGTCACTTCGATTAGTACAGGAATTGGTTCCTATGCTACCGGCTTAGGTTCGAACCTGCGGGGTCACACACATTAGTGGTTCCTTTCTGATTAGATGGCTGATTATGAGTCTTATGTGTCTAGGACTCTATGATTGAGAATTAGGATTGTCTGATCATGAGTTCCACACATTTTGGGTACCGGGGTCAAAATTTTGAATTTTAAATTTTGAATTTGAAATTTGAACTCTTTGATCAGGGTTTCATATCGATGGTCTCTGATGCCTGATTGCCCATCAAATTTGGACTCAATATTTATGAGAGGTTTAATTAGTGATTTGATTGCTAATTAACTTAATTTGATTGAGTAATTATTTTTGGATCAAGTCCAATTGAATTGGATTCAGTTTGGATTGACCCGATTAGGTTAAATGTTGACCTAATCGCTAAGGTGGTTTAGTCCCTGATTTGATCAGGGATTAGGTTTAGTTAATTTCTGATTTGATTAGGATTTTATTGAGCCTAATTAAGCCTAATTAAGTTGGATTTAGTTTATTCTAATTATGCTTAACCTATTTAGATTAGGTTGGCTCAATTAGGTTCAAACCACCTTGACTTTTCTCCCTGCGCCACCTCACTTCTTCTGTGCATATTTAAATTTACGAGAAGAAACTTCTCATGATTTTTTTCCATGCAGAAGCCATCCCATGCCCACCCTTGTGCGCCAAATATCTGGATAAAAATAAGTTGGTTGGCCATTCAAATTCAAAAGAAAGTTTGAATTTGAATGAGCAACCAACTAATCCATGCGCCATGGTCTTATCTTGTGCTTCCCATATTTTACACGAGAAAATATTTCTCGTGTAAACTCTCCATGCACAAATCAACTCACGCCCCTTCTCTTCTCATGCACAAGTGGATAGGGATGAGTTGGTTTTGCATTTGAATTCAAATTTAATTTGAATTCAAATGTGCAACCACTTATCTTTATCCTCTCACGCGGATAAGACACGTTCGACGTTGTTTTAAAAAGAGGAGAAAGGTGGGACGTGCGTAAAGAAATTTTAAGAGAGAAACTTTGGGGCGTGAGGAAAGTTTGTGCGCAAGGTGAAGGTCCAAAACCTTTCGAGAGAAAAAGAAAGAAAAGAAAGAAAATTGAGCGCAGGGTTTCTAGTGTGTACCCTAGGGTTTCTACCTAGGGTTTGGGAAGTGAGATTGGTGTGCCACGAGTGTCGTGAGTCCATCAAATTTTAGGGAGAGATCCATCAGCCTCTCAAGCAATCGTGCAAATGATCCAGAGTATCCAAAGAGTCGGCACACATTGATCGAAGGAGTTCGATCAACATCTGCCATCAAAAGGGTGAAATCACGAACTAGCATTCGTGAGGAGCTGATCAGACGGGAGCTTCGTGTGGACGATCCGTAGAGGTCAGATATTTATGTGGCTATGATGTGATGATCAGAGCCCCCCGACGGTGATCAGATTACGGTGATCAACTACCTGCAAAAGGTGATGTGTTCTGAACACAGTACTGTAAAAGGTTTACTGATTCAAATTTGAATTTCAAATTTAAATGCATACTGTTGTATCATATTTAGATCCTAGTATAGGGTTAATTAGTATTAATTAATGAGATTAATTAATAATTTTACTGTAAAATAGTAATTTTGAAAAAGTTTTAAAATTACCATTTTATCCTTGCACTAAATTTTCGCTACAAATGGTATCAGAGCATGGTTCTAGAATATGATATACATATGCATGCGTAGATTAAGGTGTAATCTATAAGTTTAAATTTGAAATTCAAAATTTAAAATTCAAAATTCAAAAAAAAATTTGAAATTTAAAATTTGAAATTTGAAATTTGTTAGAAGTTTCAAATTTGAAATTCAAAATTTGAAATTTGAAATTTGGTTGAAATCTCAAATTTGAAATTTAAAATTTGAAATTCAAAATTTGAAATTTGAAATTCAAAATTTAAAATTTGAAATTCAAAATTCAAAATTTAAAATTCAAAGATTAGAAATTCAAAATTTGAAATTTGGTTGAAATCTCAAATTTGAAATTTAAAATTTGAAATTTGAAATTTAAAATTTAAAATTCAAAATTTGAAATTTGAAATTTAAAATTTAAAATTCAAAATTTAAATTTTGAAATTGGTATATTTAGATATACTTGATCCAAGTAGCAAGTAATCTAATTGGGTTGGTTGCCATGGCCATCCGGTCATAGGAGAAAAGTAGGGTTTAAAGGCCCTCTCTTCCCATTCGATGGGGTCTCCTATGGCGGTAGGGGTGCCGATGCAATTATATTCCATACCGATGAAGCAGCGAAAAGACTTAATTATAAAATTTTTCATGAATATATTAGATTAGATCTAAAAGAAAATTTATGATTTATTTTGAGTTATTTTCTGTTATGAAATGAGCAATAGGATTGCTGTTTATGAATTGTGCTGACCCATTTGTGAAATGAGTCAACACATTTGGTGAACAAAAAAAAATAAAATCTTTCAAAATTTGAAAATTATTTTTGAAATGCCAAACCCTGACCCATCAGCCCAAGTACTTAATTAAAAGAATTAAGTGTTGTCTAGTAGGTCTAGAATTGTGAATTAAGACCTAAGACAATTGCATAAACTTGTGGGTCAATGGGTTAGATGAATTAGGTCCATAATTGGGTTAGACCTAAGGTTAGCTTAAAAAAATGGACTAAATGGAGTAATTGGTCAAATCTAATCAAAAGTTGAATTAGATTAGGTCAAGGATACTCTAGACTCAACTTCAATAGTTGTAGTTGAATGGGTCCATGTCTTTAACTAGACCAAGATGGACTTAATTCATGGCTACGCGGTGGAGCCCTATTTACTAAGTTGATCAAAATTAAAACTAATGAACCGGTTGGTGTCTAAGGTAAGTTCGGCAGTTTTGACCAGTGGTTCTTAAGCGGGAGCTACTCGCATTGATTCGATCATTGACGAGTTAATGGCAAATCCCCACCACTGATCTCACTTACCTGGCCAATCTGGTAAGTTAGATTTTGATTAGATCACTTGGTGATTAGTGCTCACCCATGTCATTAGGTAAATCAGTGTGACTGATTTAGGTGCTCCTAATGCCAGCTTTAATTAAATCCTTTTTTAATCTGACTTGGTGAAGTCAGTGGGAGGATTGAAATTGGCTGGATGATTTCTTCTCTACTATTCTTTAATAAAATCCTCAAAATTATTAGGTCCCTAAAATGATTAAGTTATAATGATAACTAAGTCATAGTCTCCCATTAAGTGAGTGATAATGAGTCCATTAGTTCAATGATCATTGGAGGCCCAAAGGCCTGGTGCTCATTGGCTAATGGAATTATTATTCATAATATGATAATTTGATTGAGTCTTTCTGATGGTGGTTAGGTTGGCCGGCCAAAGTCGGGCCTGATCATTTATTGGTCTGATTCACTAAATTAAGTCATGTTAATGGTTGGACCTTACCAGATCTTTTTAGTGGAGGCCAAAGCCTACTGATTAGGTTCTGGGGCAAAATCAATTACTAGAAGTTGTTTAGAGAAACAACTGGTTAAGAACTTACCCATAGATGCACATGGGTTGACCAACCAAAGTTGGGCTCGTGTGTAGTCTGTGTGGATTCTTGTACCCATTAAGGAATTAAAGTAATTCCTCAAATTGGAGGATGAGGCTACCAGTTCGTAAAAATATTGAGAAAAACTTTAGACTAAAGTCCAAGTCTTTAGTATTAATTTATGTACTAATAGAGGTCTCATTTTTTTTTATGCAGCTATGGCCACTACCCTGTCGCTCTGATCATTATTAGATAATGACAAGCTCATGGGACCCAATTTTGATAGCTGGTATCAAAAATTGAAAATCATCCTTGAGCATGAATGGATCCTTTATGTAGTAACGGATCCAGCACCTGAGGAGCCAGCTTCGAACGCTAGTAAGGCGATCCGAGACACTTACTTGAAGTGGCTCAATGACCGCACCACCGTTCGATGTATTATGCTGGCAGCAATGAATGATGAGTTCAGCCGAAGGTTTGAGAATGCCCAGCCACAGGAGATGCTTCAAATGTTGAACGACTCCTTTGGCACGCCTGACGACGTTGAAAGGCACAAAACTAGTTGTGCCATTTTCAATGCTCGAATGAGGGATGGGGCCTCAGTCACTGATCATGTACTGTACATGATCGAGATGATTGAGCACCTAAGCAAATTGGGCTTTCCTCTGCACGAGCAGCTCGGTAAGGATGCGATCCTTAATTCCTTGCCCAATTCCTTCCTCCCATTCCTTACTCATTTTCGAATGACAAAGCCTGCAGTAAACTACCACGGATTGTTGGGGTTGCTGCAAAACTTTGAGAAGGATCACCAACTCCATAAGGAGTCGGTGAATGTAGTGGGAGGGTCTTCTTCTCGTCGTCAACCCTTTGGGAAGGGGAAGAAGAACAAGAAGAAAAAAAATAAGAAGGTGCAATCTCATGCTGGGACAGTAGCACAGGGTCAGACCAAGAAGCGTAAGCATGACCAGAGCCAGGCGGAGTGCTTCTTTCGCAAGAAGCACGGGCATTGGAAGAGGAACTGTCCTCAATACATTGCCTCCCTGGACCCGAACAGGCCAAAGAAGAAGCAAGGTAATTATATGATAACTCCTTGCAACTTTTCGATTTGTGATACTACTGCCTGGGTATTGGATATCGGAAGCCCTTATCATATTTGTAATTCGATGCAGGGTCTGCAGGTCAGTAGGAGATTTGATGAAGGCGAGAGGTTCCTGAACGTTGGAGATGGAAGCAAAGTTCCAGTTCTAGCTTTAGGAATCATGAGTCTAGTAATCAATTCTCGTAATGTAATTCTGAGTGAATGTCACTATTGTCCAAGTTTTTTATTAAATATTATTTCTGTAGGCCTTTTGGCCATGTACGATTATGATTTTTTAATAAAAAAAAATATTTGTAATATCATTTTGAATGGTGTTACAATATTTGTTGGACAATTAAATAATAGAATTTACTTACTATCACAGCCTGTTAATGTGGTTCAAAACTTCGATAAACGCTCTAGAATAGATAATGTGTCAGAAGTCTACCTTTGGCACTGTAGGCTAGGTCATATCAATAAGAACAGGATAAACAGGTTGGCTCAAGAAGGAATTCTTGAAGTTAGTGATTGTGAATCACTTCCAACCTGTGAGTCCTGTCTTCTTGGGAAGATGACCAAGTCACCTTTTACTGGAAAAGGTGAGCGAGCCAGTGAACTCTTAGGTCTGGTACATTCTGATGTATGTGGACCCATGAGCTCAAGTGCAAGAGATGGATTTTTCTACTTCATAACCTTCACAGATGACCTATCTAGGTATGGGTATGTCTATTTAATGAAGCATAAGTCGGAATCATTTGAAATGTTCAAACTATTCTGAAATGAGGTAGAAAAATAAACTGGGAAGTGTATTAAAACTCTTCGATCTGATCGAGGAGGTGAATACCTTTCCAATGAGTTTCTGACGTATCTAGGGGAGAATGAGATTCTCTCTCAGTGGACTCCTCTTGGAACATCACAGCATATGGTGTGTCTGAAAGGAGGAATCGGACCCTGTTAGATATGGTTCGATCCATGATAGGATTTGCTGGTCTGTCGATCTCCCTCTGGGGATATGCGCTCGAATCGGCTTGTTACCTTCTAAATAGAGTTTCGAGTAAGTCTGTAGCCAAAATGCCATATGAGATATGGATAGGACGTAAGCCAGTACTCTCGCACCTTAGGGTTTGGGGGTGTCTGGCTTATGTTAAACGTTTAATTACAGACAAGCTTGGACCTAGGTCTGACAAGTATAATTTTATAGGGTACCCAAAAGAGACCAAAGGGTATTATTTCTATCTTGCTGATGAGCAAAAGGTGTTTGTCAGTCTTAAGGCAATTTTTTTAGAAAAGGAGTTCCTTAGTGAAAAAACTATTGCCTCTAAGGTCGAACTTGACGAAGTTCGACAGGTGAAAAAACTGACACATGTTACTGAACCTGAACTAGATTTGATTAGATCAGATCCGGAGCCCATTGATTATGCACCCTTAAGGCGGTCTGGTAGAGTACCACATCAACCGGACAGATACTATGGTTTCTTAGTCCGGGATGGTGATCCTATCGAACTTGATGAAAACGATGAAGATCCGATCACCTACATGGATGCAATGCAAAGACCTGACTCTGAGAAATGGCTAGAGGCCATGAAATCTGAAATGAAGTCCATGAAGGTCAACGATGTGTGGACATTGGTTGACCCACCCGAAGGAGTAAAATCCATAGGGTGTAAGTGGGTCTTCAAAAGGAAGAGGGGTGCAGACGGAAAGGAGGAGACCTATAAAGCCCGTCTGGTTGCCAAGGGATATCGTCAACGTTATGGTATAGACTATGACGAGACATTTTCTCCTATGGCAATGCTCAAATCCATTTGGATTATGCTTGCGATAGCGGCCCATCTGGACTATGAAATCTGGTAGATGGATGTGAAGACAGCTTTCCTAAACGGAGAGCTGGACGAAGAGGTGTATATGATACAACCTGAAGGGTTCACATCCACAGATGAGTCTAAGGTGTGCAAGCTACAGAGGTCCATTTATGGACTTAAGCAGGCATCTCGGAGTTGGAACATACGTTTTGATAGGACGATCAAAATGTATGGCTTCGTTAAGAATGAAGAAGAGCCCTGCATTTATAAGTGGGCTAATGGTCCAGTAGTAGTATTTCTTGTATTGTATGTGGATGATATTCTCTTAATCGAGAATGATGTCCCTGCATTACAGGGAATAAAGATTTGGCTATCGTCACAGTTCTCCATGAAAGATCTGGGAGAAGCTTCATACATTCTAGGGATGAGGATCTATAGGGATAGATCCAAAAAGTTGCTTGGCTTATCCCAGTCCACGTACATTGATACTATGCTGAAAAGGTTCAGCATGAAAAATTTAAAGAAAGGCTATCTACCGATAGGCCATGGAATTTCTCTCTCGAAGAGGGATTGTCCGACAACACCTCAAGAGAGAGAGCGTATGGGTAGGATTCCATATGCTTCGGCAGTGGGATCTATCATGTACGCCATGACATGTACACGACCAGATGTGGCATACTCACTAGGGGTAGTGAGTAGATACCAATCTGATCCAGGAGAGAATCACTGGAAGGTTGTTAAAACCATCCTGAAGTATTTAAGAAATACTAAGGATCAGTGGCTTATATATGGTGAATCGGACTTGAGACTTATAGGGTTTACAGACTCTAGTTTCCAGTCTGATCGCGATGATAGCAAGAGTGTGTCAGGATATATTTTTACCCTTAATGGTGGGGCTGTCTGTTGGAAGAGTTCCAAGCAGCACACTGTGGCTGATTCAGTATGCGAGGCGGAGTATATTGCTGCATCAGATACTGCCAAAGAAGCGGTGTGGCTGAGGAAATTCATCACCGAGGTCGGAGTAGCACCCTCTCTTGTTGGTCCAGTTCTGCTCTACTGCGACAGCTCTGGAGCCATTGCTCAGGCGAAGGAACCAAAGGCACACCAGCGAACGAAGCATATTCTGCGCCGCTACCATCTCATCCGGAAGATCATTGATCGAGGTGACGTCGACCTTCAAAAGATCGACGGAAAGGAGAACCTGGCCGACCCATTCACTAAAGCCATTGCGGTGAAAGAGTTCAACGACTACAAGTTGAAGATGGGTATTAGATACTACACCGATAGGCTTTAGGCCAAGTGGGAGATTGTTGGGAATAGTGTCCCAAAGCCAATCGTCAGCCTGTTGATGGTTGTGCTCCTTTTATATTAGTACATGAATTATAAATAAATAAAAATTATTTTGGTATTTTTTCATCACAAATGTTTCATCTTCTAATGAACTCCTGTGTTGTGGTGAAGTCCTTAGGACTATTTAGACTCGACAAAGGAGGATTTGTCGCTTAGTCCTTAAACATGTTCGCGACCAAATGATACGTTGTTACCAAGGACGACAATGTTTATCGAGCATAGGTCGTTGTGTGCCATATGGGTTGGTTGTCCTCATAACCAAAGAGTGTGGAGACACTGGTATGGCATACAGGTGAGATGTAATGGTACATCTGCACTGAACGTGACCAACTCCGGAGCTATTTTTGTTGTCAAGAATTGCTCCGATGGGATATGGGTATAAATGTCCCTCCGACCTGAGACCGCCACGGTGACTTGCAAGCAACTCACTGCACTTAGGCATTGGACTACCTGAATTTCTAATTCAATGACGGAAGGCTGCTGGGTGTAGTCAAGTACTTGACTTGTCGGTGCGTGTGTCAAGATGGGATTGACCACTCCAGTTTAGGAGCTGTGTACAGTCGTGTTTCAATTTAGTAAAACTTTGGCCAGGGTAGTCTAGTGAGGAGTCACAGGACTAATTGAGTTGAGCATGATTCGGATGATATCATCAGGGTTGACAGTTTAACCCTGAGTCATCCTAAACACAGGGGTCAAAAGGGGATGAATTATACGGTAACCATATTCACGTAGGTTCTGAATGTTACGATTGTGATTATTCGACCTATCCGATCATCGGGTACCATTGCTAGATGGTCACTTCGATTAGTACAGGAATTGATTCCTGTGGCTACCGGCTTAGGTTCGAACCTGCGGGGTCACACACATTAGTGGTTCCTTTCTGATCAGATGGCTGATTATGAGTCTTATGTGTCTGGGACTCTATGATTGAGAATTAGGGATTCTCTGATCATGAGTTCCAACACATTTTGGGTATCGGGGTCAAAATTTTGAATTTTAAATTTTGAATTTGAAATTTGAACTCTTTGATCAGGGTTTCATATCGATGGTCTCTGATGCCTGATTGCCCATCGGATTTAGACTCAATATTTATGAGAGATTTAATTAATATTTGATCACTAATTAACTTAATTTGATTGAGTAATTATTTTTGGATCAAGTCCAATTGAATTGGATTCAGTTTGGATTGACCCGATTAGGTTAAATGTTGACCTAATCGCTAAGGTGGTTTAGTCCCTGATTTGATCAGGGGTTAGGTTTAGTTAATTCCTGATTTGATTAGGATTTTATTGACTCTAATTAAGCCTAATTAAGTTGGATTTAATTTATTCTAATTGTGCTTAACCTATTTAGATTAGGTTGGCTCAATTAGGTTCAAACACCTTGACTTTTCTCCCTGCGCCACCTCACTTCTTCTGTGCATATTAAATTCACGAGAAGCAACTTCTCATGAATTTCTCCACACAGAAGCCATCCCATGCCCACCCTTGTGCACCAAATATCTGGATAAAATAAGTTGGTTGGCCATTCAAATTTAAAAGAAAGTTTGAATTTGAATGAGCAACCAACTAATCCATGCGCCATGGTCTTATCTGTGAGCCCCATATTTTACACGAGAAAATGTTTCTCGTGTAAACTCTCCATGCACAAATCAACTCACGCCCCTTCTTCTGACACACAAGTGGATAGGGATGAGTTGGTTTTGCATTTGAATTCAAATTTGATTTGAATTTAAATGTGCAACCACTTATCTTTATCTCTCACGCGGATAAGACACGTTCGATGTTGTTTTAAAAGAGGAAAAAGGTGGGACATGCGTAAAGAAATTTTAGGAGAGAAACTTTGAGGTGTGAGGAAAGTTTGTGTGCAAGGTGAAGGTCCAAAACCTTCCGAGAGAAAAAGAAAGAAAAGAAAGAAAATTGAGCGCAGGGTTTCTAGTGTGTACCCTAGGGTTCTACCTAGGGTTTGGGAAGTGAGATTGGTGTGCCACGAGTGTCGTGAGTCCACCAAATTTCAGGGAGAGATCCATCAGCCTCTCAAGAAATCATGCAAATGATCCAGAGCATCCGAGGAGTCGGCACACATTGATCGAAGGAGTCGATCAACATCTGCCATCAAAAGGGTTAAATCACGAACTAGCATTCGTGAGGAGCTGATCAGACGGGAGCTTCGTGTGGATGATCCAGAGGCCAGACTTGTTGGCTGACGTGATGATCAGAGCCCCCGACGGTGATCAGATTGCGGTGATCGACTACCGAAAAGGTGATGTGTTCTGAACACAGTACTGTAAAAGTTTACTGATTCAAATTTGAATTTCAAATTTAAATGCTGTTGTATCATATTTAGATCCTAGTGTAGGGTTAATTAGTATTAATTAATGAGATTAATTAATAATTCACTGTAAAATAGTAATTTTGAAAAAGTTTTAAAATTACCATTTTGCCCCTGCACTAAATTTTCGCTACAG
>NC_026004.2:90366532-90376532 GCF_000442705.2 Elaeis guineensis | reverse complement strand
GTCAAGAGTCCCACTAGTTTGGGACTCTTCGATCAAGGTTTCATATTGATGGACTTTGATACCCGATTGCCCATCAGATTTGGACTCAATATTTATGAGAGATTTAATTAGTGATTTGATCGTTAATTAACTCAATTTGATTGAGTAATTATTTTTGGATTAAGTTCAATTAAATTGGATTCAGTTGGGTTTGACCCGATTAGGTTAAGAGTTGACCTAATCGTCGAGATGGTTTGGTCCCTAATTTGATCAGGAGTTGGGCTTAATCAATTCCTGATTTGATTAGAATTTTATTGAGCCTAATTAAGCTTAATTAAGTTGGGTTTAATTTAGTCTAATTGTACTTAACCTATTTTGATTAGGTTGGTTCAATTAAGATTAAACCACCATTTGAATTTGAATCCCTACGCCACCTCATATCTCTGCGCCCATTTGAATTCACGAGAAGAAACTTCTCGTGAATTTTCTCTCACGCAAAGCCCTTCCCACGCCCACTCTTGTGCGTCAATCTTTGGATAAAATTGATTAGTTAGCCATTCAGATTCAAAGCGTGTTTGAATTTGAATGGATAACTTATCCCTTGCGCCTTCATGCTTATCCATCTTGTGCGCCACTTATCTTACACGAGAAAGAGTTTCTCGTGAAACCTTTCTAGGGACAAAGTAGCCACACACCTTCTCTTCTCACACCCAAGTGGATAGGGATGAGTTGGTTTGCATTTGAATTCAAATTTGATTTGAATTCAAATGTGTAACCACTTATCTTTATCCTCTCACGCGGATAAGACACGTTCTACGTTATTTTAAAAAGAGGAGAAGGATGGGGCGTGCGTAGAAATTTTTTGAGAGAGAAAGTGGGGCGTGAGGAACCCTTGTAAGTGAGTAGGAAGTCTAAAACTTTCGAGAGAAAAAAAAAGAAAAGAAAAAAAAGTGGGCGCAGGGTTTTCAGTGAGTTCCCTAGGGTTTCAGCCTGGGGTTCGGAAAGTGAGAAGATGAGCTACGAGTGTCATGAGCCCACCAAATTTCAGGAAGAGTTTCATCAACCTCTCAAGCACACTTACTGATGATCCAGAGTATTCGAAGAGTCAGCAGACATCGATCGAAGGAGTTCGATCAGCATCGGCCATCGAAAGGGCTCTACAATGAGCTAGCACTCGTGAGGAGCCGATCAGACCAGGAAGCTTCGTGTGGATGATTCACAGAGGCCAGACATACTGTGTGGCTGTGTTGTGATGATCAGATCCTTTCGACGATGATCAGATTACGACGATCGACTACCCGCACAAAGGTATTGTGTTCTGAACACAGAACAGTAAATTATTTACTGTTCAAATTTGAATTTCAAATTTAAATGCATGAATGCTATATATCATATTTAGATCCTAGTGTAAGATAAATATATATTAATTAATTAGATTAATTAATAATTTTTACTGTAAAATAGTAATTTTAAAAAAATTTTAAAATTACCATTTTACCCCTGCACTCAAATTTCGTTTCAAATGGTATCAGAGCAGGTTCTAAGATATGATATATAAATTTGCATGCATAGATTAAGTTGTAATCTAAAAGTTTAAATTTAAATTTTAAAATTTAAAATTTAAATTTTGAAAGTTGTTTGAAATTCAAAATTCAAAAATTTAAAATTCAAAATTTGAAAATTAAATTTTAAAATTTGAAATTCAAAATTCAAAATTTAAAAATTTAAAATTCAAAATTTAAAATTTAAAATTTGAAATTAGAAATTTGATTGAAATTTTAAATTTAAAATTCAAATTTTAAAATTCAAAAATTTGAAATTTGAAATTTGTTTAAAATTTAAAATTTAAAATTTAAAATTTAAAATTTAAATTTTAAATTTTAAAATTGGTATATTTAGATATACTTGATCCAAGTAGCAAGTAATCTAATTGGGTTGGTTGCCATGGCCATCCGGTCATAGGAGAAAAATAGGATTTAAAAGTCCTCTCCTCCCATTCGATGGGGTCTCCTATGGCAGTAGAGGTGCCGCTGCAATTATATCCCATGCAGATGAAGCAGCGAAAGGACTTAATTATAAAAGTTCAATTATAAAATTTATCATGAATGTATTAGATTAGATCTAAAAGAATATTCATGATTTATTTTGATTGAGTTATTTTCTGTTATGTAATTAGCAATAGGATTGCTATTTATGAAATGTGCTGATCTATTTGTGAAATGAGTCAACATGTTTGGTGAACAAAAAATAAAACCTTTCAAATTTGAAAATTATTTTCGAAAAGCCAAATCTTGACCCATCAGCCCAAATACTTAATTAAAAGAATTAAGTGTTGTCAAGTTGGTCTAGAATTGTGATTAAGACCTAAGACAATTGCATAAACTTGTGGGTCAATGGGTTAGATGGATTAGGGCCATAATTGGGTTAGACCTAAGGTTAGCTTAAAGAAATGGACTAAATTAGAGTAATTGATCAAATCTAATCAAAAGTTGAATTAGATTAGATCAAGGACACTCTAGACTCAACTCCAATAGTTGTAGTTGAATGGGTCCATGTCTTTAACTAGACTAAGATGGACTTAATTCATGGCTACGCGGTGGAACCCTATTTACTAAGTTGATCAAATTAAAACTAATGAACCGATTGGTGTCTAAGGTAAGTTCGGCAGTTTGACCAATGGTTCTTAAGTGGGAGCTACTCGCATTGATTTGATCTCTAACAAGTTAATGGCATATCCCCATCACTGATCTCACTTACCTGGCCAACTTGATGAGTTAGGTTTTGATTAGATCACTTGATGATTAGGGCTCACCCATGTCATTAGGTAAATCAGTGTGACTGATTTAGGTGCTCCTAATGCCGGCTTTAATTAAATCTTTTTAATCTGACTTGGTGAAGTCAGTGGGAGGATTGAAATTGGCTGGTTAATTTCTTCTCGTCTATCCTTTAATAAAATTCTCAAAATTATTAGGTCCCTAAAATGATTAAGTTATAGTGATAACTAAGTCATAGCCTTCCATTAAGTGAGTGATAATGAGTCCATTAGTTTAATAATCATTGGAGGCCTAAAGGCCTGGTGCTTGTTGACTAATGGAATTATCATTCATAGTATGATAATTTGGTTTGAGTCTTTCTGATGGTGGTCAGGTTGGCCGGCCAAAATCGGGCCTGATCATTTATTGGTCCGATTCACCAATCAAATCATGTTAATGGTTAGACCTAATCAGATCTTTTCAGTGGAGGCCAAAGCCTACTGATTAGGTTCTGGGGCAAAATTGATTACTAGAAGTTGTTTAGAGAAACAACTGGTTATGAACCTACCCATAGATGCACATGGGTTGACCAACCAAAGTTGGGCTCGTGTGTAGTCTATGTGGATTCTAGTACCCACTAAGGAATTAAAGTAATTCTTCGAATTGGAGGTTGAGACTACCAGTTCGTAAAATATTGGAAGAAATTTTAGACTAAAGTCCAAGTCTTTAGTATTAATAATTTATGTACTAATAGAGGTCTGATTTTCTTTTATGCAGCTATGGCCACTACCCTGTCGCTCCGATCATTATTAGATAATGACAAGCTCATGGGACCTAATTTCGATAGCTGGTATCGAAAATTAAAAATCATCCTTGAGCATGAGCGGATCCTTTATGTAGTAACGGATCCGACACCCAAGGAGCTAGCCCCGAATGCTAGAGGGACAGTCTGAGATACTTATCAGAAGTGGCTCAACGACCAGACCACCGTTCGATGCATAATGCTGGCAGCAATGAATGATGAGTTTAGCCGCAGGTTTGAGAATGCCCAGCCACAGGAGATGCTTCAAATGTTGAGCGACTCCTTTGGCACGCCTGACGATGTTGAAAGGTACAAAACTAGTTGTGCCATTTTCAATGCTCGGATGAGGGATGGGGCCTTAGTCACTGATCATGTACTGTACATGATCGAAATGATTGAGCACCTTAGTAAACTGGGCTTTCCCCTGCACGAGCAGCTCGGTAAAGATACGATCCTTAATTTATTGCCCAAGTCCTTCCTCCCCTTCCTTACTCATTTTCAAATGATAAAGTCTGCAGTGAACTACCACGGCTTGTTGGGGTTGCTGCAGAACTTTGAGAAGGACCACCAGCTCCATAAGGAGTCGGTGAATGTTGTGGGAGGGTCTTCTTCTGATCGTCGGCCCTTTAAGAAAGGGAAGAAGAACAAGAAGGTGCAGCTGCATGCTGAGACATCTGCACAGGATCAGACTAAGAAGTGCAAGCCCGACCAGAGTCAGGCGGAGTGCTTCTTTTGCAAGAAGCAGGGGCACTGGAAGAGGAACTGTCCTCTATACATTGCCTCCCTGGACCCAAACAGGTCGAAGAAGAAGCAAGGTAATTATATGATAATACCTTGTAACTTTTTCATTTGTGATACTACTGCCTGGGTATTGGATACCGGAAGCCCTTATCATATTTGCAATTCGATGCAGGGTCTGCAGGTCAGTAGGAGATTTGATGATGGCGAGAGGTTCCTGAATGTTGGAGATGGAAGTAAAGTTTCAGTTCTAGTTTTAGGAATCACAAACTTTATAATCAATTCTCGTAATGTAATTCTGAGTGAATGTCACTATTGTCCAAGCTTTTTATTAAATATTATTTCTGTAGGCCTTTTGGCCATGTACGGTTATCAATTTTTAATAAAAAAAAAATATTTGTAATATCATTTTGAATGATGTTACAATATTTGTTGGACAACTAGATATCGAATTTACTTACTGTCACAGCCTGTTAATGTGGTTCAAACCTCCGGTAAATGTCCTAGAATAGATAATGTGTCAGAAGTCTACCTTTGGCACTGTAGGCTAGGTCATATCAATAAGAACAGGATAAACAGGTTGGCTCAAGAAGAAATTCTTGAGGTTGGTGATTGTGAATCACTTCCAACCTGTGAGTCCTGTCTTTTTGGAAAGATGACCAAGTCACCTTTTACTGAAAAAGGTGAGCGAGCCAGTGAACTCTTGGGTCTGGTACATTCTGATGTATGTGGACCCATGAGCTCAAGTGCAAGAGGTGGATATTTCTACTTCATAACCTTCACAAACAACCTATCGAGGTATGGGTATGTCTATTTAATGAAGCATAAGTCAGAGTCGTTTGAAATGTTCAAACTATTCCGAAATGAGGTAGAAAAATAAACTGGAAAGTGTATTAAAACTCTTCGATCTGATCGAGGAGGTGAATACCTTTTCAATGAGTTTTTGACATATTTAAGGAAGAATGAGATTCTCTCTCAGTGGACTCCTTCTGGAACACCATAGCATAATGGTGTATCTGAAAAGAGGAATCGGACCTTGTTAGACATGGTCCGATCCATGATGGTGTTTGCTGGTCTGCCGATCTTCCTCTGGGAATATGCGCTCGAATCGGCTTGTTATCTTCTAAATAGGGTTCCGAGTAAGTTTATAACTAAAACGCCATATGAGTTATGGATAGGACGTAAGCCAGTACTCTCGCACCTTAGGGTTTGGAGGTGTCCGACTTATGTAAAACGTTTAATTACGGACAAGCTTGGACCTAGGTCTGACAAGTGTAATTTCATAGGGTACCCAAAAAAGACCAAAGGATATTATTTCTACCTAGCTGATGAGCAAAAGGTGTTTGTCAGCCTTAAGGCAATCTTTTAGAAAAAGAGTTCCTTAGTGAAGGGACTGTTGCCTCTAAGATCAAACTTGAGGAAGTTTAGCAGGTGAAAAAATAGACACAAGTAACTAAACCTGAACCGGATTTGATTAGATCAGATCTGAAGCCCATTGTTCCTGCACCCTTAAGGCGATCTGGTAGAGTACCACATCAACCGAACAGATACTATGATTTCTTAGTCCGGGACGGAGATCCTATCGAACTTGATGAAAACGATGAGGATCCGATCACCTACATGGATGCAATGCAGAGATCTGACTCTGAAAAATGGCTAGAGGCCATGAAATCCGAAATGGAGTCCATGAAGGTTAACGATGTGTGGACATTGGTTGACCCACCCGAAGGAGTAAAACCCATAGGGTGTAAGTGGGTCTTCAAGAGGAAGATGGGCGCAGACGGAAAGATGGAAACCTATAAAGTCCGTCTGGTTACCAAGGGATATCATCAACGTTATGGTATAGACTATGACGAGATGTTTTCTTCTATGGCAATGCTCAAATCCATTCGGATTATGCTTGCGATAGCTGCCCATCTGGACTATGAAATCTAACAGATGGATGTGAAGACAGCTTTTCTAAATGGAGAGCTGGATGAAGAGGTGTATATGATACAACCTGAAGGATTCACATCCACAGATCAGTTTAAGGTGTGCAGGCTACAGAGGTCCATTTATGGACTTAAGCAGGCATCCCGAAGTTGAAACATACATTTTGATAGGATGATCAAGACGTATGGCTTCGTTAAGAACGGAGAAAAGTCCTGCATTTATAAGTGGGCTAATGGTCCAGTAGTAGTATTTCTTGTATTGTATGTGGATGACATTCTCTTAATCGAAAATGATATCTCTGTATTACAGGAAATAAAGATTTGGCTATCGTCACAATTCTTCATGAAGGATCTGGGAGAAGCTTCCTACATCCTAGAGATGAGGATCTATAGGGATAGATCTAAAAGGTTGCTTGGCTTATCCCAGTCCACGTACATTGATACTATGCTGAAAAGGTTCAGCATGGAGAATTTCAAGAAAGGCTATCTACCGATAGGTCATGGAATTTCTCTCTCGAAAAGTGATTGTCCGACAACACCTCAAGAGAGAGAGCGTATGGGTAGAATTTTATATGCTTCGACAGTGGGATCTATTATGTACGTCATGACATGTACACGACTAGATGTAGCATACTCACTAGGGGTAGTAAGTAGATACCAATCTGATCCAGGAGAGAATCATTGGAAGGTTGTTAAAACCATCCTGAAGTATTTAAGAAATACTAAAGACCAGTGGCTTGTTTATGGTGAATCAGACTTGAGACTTATAGGATTTACAGACTCTAGTTTTCAGTCTGATCACGATGACAATAAGAGTGTGTCGGGATTTATTTTTACCCTTAATGGTGGGACTGTCTGCTGAAAGAGTTCCAAACAGCACACTATGGCTGATTCAGTTTGCGAGGCGGAGTATATCGCTACATCAGATGCTGCCAAAGAAGTGGTGTGGCTGAGAAAATTCATCACCGAGCTTGGAGTGGCACCCTCCCTTGTTGGTCCAGTTCTGCTCTAATATGACAGCTCTGGAGCCATTGCTCAGACGAAGGAACCAAAGGCACACCAGCGGACGAAGCATATTCTGCGCCGCTACCATCTCATCCGAAAAATCATGGATCGAGGTGACGTCGACCTTCAGAAGATCGACAGAAAGGAGAACCTGGCCGACCCATTCACTAAAGTCATTGCGGTGAAGGAGTTCGACAACTTCAAGTCGAAGATGGGTATTAGATACTGCACCGATTGACTTTAGGTCAAGTGGGAGATTGTTGGGAATAGTGTCTCAAAGTCAATCGTCAGCCTGTTGACGGTTGTGCTCTTTGTTGTATTAGTATATAAATTATAAATAAATAAAAATTATTTTGATATTTTTCATCACAAACTGTTTCATCTTCTAATGAACTCCTGTGTTGTGGTGAAGTCCTAAGGACTATTTAGACTCAAAAAAAGAGGATTTATCGTTTAGTCCTTAAACATGTTCGCGACCAAATGATACGTTGTTATCAAGGACAACAACGTTTATCAAGCATAAGTCGTTGTGTGTCATATGGGTTGGTTGTCCTCTTAACCAAGAAGTGTGGAGACACTGGTATGGCATACAGGTGAGATGTAAGGGTATATCTGCACTGAATGTGACCGACTTCGAAGCTTTTTTTGCTATCAAGATTTGCTCCGATGGGATATGGGTATAACTATCCCTCCGACCTGAGACCGCTACGGTGACTTACAAGCAACTCACTGCACTTAGGCACTGGACTACCTGAATTTCTAATTCAGAGACGGAAGGCTGCTGGGTGTAGTCAAGTACTTGACTTGTCGGTGCGTGTGTCAAGATGGGATTGACCACTCTAGTTTAGGAGCTATGTATAGTCGTGTTTCAATTTAACAAAACCTTGGCCAGGGTAGTCCTAGTGAGGAGTCACAGGACTGATTGAGTTGAGCACGACTCGGATGATCTAATCAGGGTTGACAGTTTCACCCTGAGTCATCCTAAACACAGGGGTCAAAAGGGATGAATTATACAGTAACTATATTCACGTAGGTTCTGAGTATTGCGATTGCCACTATTCAACCTATCAGGATGTCGGGTACCATTGCTAGATGGTCACTTCGATTAGTACAGAAATTGGTTCCTGTGCTACCGGCTTAGGTTCGAACCTGTGGGGTCACACACATTAGAGGTTCCTATCTGATCTGATGGCTGATGAAGAGTCTTAATGTTTGTGGACTATGAGTCCTACATTTCTGGGACTCTGTGATCAAGAATCAGGATTCTCTGATCATGAGTCCCACATATTTTGGGTACCAGGGTCAAGAGTCCCACTAGTTTGGGACTCTTCGATCAAGGTTTCATATTGATGGACTTTGATACCCGATTGCCCATCGGATTTGGACTCAATATTTATGAGAGATTTAATTAGTGATTTAATCACTAATTAACTCAATTTGATTGAGTAATTATTTTTGGATCAAGTTCAATTGAGTTGGATTCAGTTGGGTTTGACCCGATTAGGTTAAGAGTTGACCTAATCGTCGAGATGGTTTGGTCCCTGATTTGATCAGGAGTTGGGCTTAGTCAATTCTTGATTTGATTAGGATTTTATTGAGCCTAATTAAACCTAATTAAGTTAGATTTAATTTAATCTAATTGTGCTTAATCTATTTTGATTAGGTTGGTTCAATTAAGATTAAACCACCATTTGAATTTGAATCCCTGCGCCACCTCATATCTCTGCGCCCATTTGAATTCACGAGAAGAAACTTCTCGTGAATTTTCTCTCACGCAAAGCCCTTCCCACGCCCACTCTTGTGCGCCAATCTTTGGATAAAATTGATTAGTTAGCCATTCAAATTCAAAGCGTGTTTGAATTTGAATGGATAATTTATCCCTTGCGCCTTCATGCTTATCCATCTTGTGCGCCACTTATCTTACACGAGAAAGAGTTTCTCATGAAACCTTTCCACGCACAAAGCAGCCACACACCTTCTCTTCTCACGCCCAAGTGGATAGGGATGAGTTGGTTTGCATTTGAATTCAAATTTGATTTGAATTCAAATGTGTAACCACTTGTCTTTATCCTCTCACGCGGATAAGACACGATCTACGTTGTTTTAAAAAGAGGAGAAGGATGGGGCATGCGTAGAAATTTTCCAAGAGAGAAAGTGGGGCATGAGGAACCCTTGTGTGTGAGTAGGAAGTCTAAAACTTTTGAGAGAAAAAGAAAGAAAAGAAAGAAAAGTGGGCGCAGGGTTTTCAGTGAGTTCCCTAGGGTTTCAGCCTGGGGTTCGAAAAGTGAGAAGGTGAGCTACGAGTGTCGTGAGCCCACCAAATTTCAGAGAGAGTTTCATCAACCTCTCAAGTATACTTGCTGATGATCTGGAGTATCTGAGAAGTCGACAGACATCGATCGAAGGAGTTCGATCAGCATCGACCGTCGAAAGGCTCTACAATGAGCTAGCACTCGTGAGGAACCGATCAAACCAGGGAGCTTCGTGTGGATGATCCACAGAGACCAAACACGTTGTGTGGCTGTGTTGCAACAATCAGATTCTTCCGACGGTGATCAGATTGCGGCGATTGACTACCCGCACAAAGGTATTGTATTATGAATACAGAACAGTAAATTGTTTACTGCTCAAATTTGAATTTCAAATTTAAATACATGCATGCTATATATCATATCTAGATCCTAGTGTAGGATAAATATATGTTAATTAATTAGATTAATTAATATTTTTCACTATAAAATAGTGATTTTGAAAAAATTTTAAAATTACCATTTTACCCCTGCACTCAAATT